>NC_052505.1:27170401-27214156 GCF_014356525.2 Nilaparvata lugens
TCTGTAATCCTTGTCAAAAAATAAATTAAATATAAAAAATATATTCAATATCGACAAAATAATAATAAATAATATTCTATGTAAACGAACGTACAGTAAAATAGAAATGATTTTTTTCCAATACTGTAAGTAGATTAGTTTAAATTTTAATAATCGTGAAAGAGGAAGTACATATATTGAGTCAATAGAGAAAGATCGGCTAGTGAATAGGACGTATGGTTGCCTACCAAGGTGGTTAGTGTAAAATAGATTAGGCTACTAGAGAAACAGAGCGTATGTGCAGCACTCTATTCCGCCACTACAATCTCAACTTGTGCTGAACCACCTGGTTGTGAATTTTATTCTACTCTTTCCATTTATTATTTGATAATGTGTGTTCACTCGAAATGATTCGATTTGGTTCATGTATCTGCTGAGTTGATGCAATTTATAATTCGATAATGTGTGTTCACAAGCGAAATGTTCGTTTAATGTATCTACTAGTAGTGGTGAATTGTTGTTGATGAGTTGATGTCATTCATTATGTTTGTAGGCGGAATGGTTCGGCTCGTGTATCTACGAGCACTTGCACCTGAGGATGTGGAGAAGTGCGCGAGCAGCTGTCCACGCAGGAGCCACAGAACTCGGGCCGCATACTCGACCTCAAAACAGGCACTGTCAAGAAGGAGGGCCATCAGTTATGTATCACTCGATTGTAGCTAAAATGTATCTATTTTATTCATACATTGCAATTATGTGTTGTATTACATGAGATTGTTTGATTAAATTAATGTTAGTACGTTGTCGATATAACAGTTGAATGCATGGAAAGCAATGTTTTCTAATAAATTTCTGAAGTGCTAGATAGAAACAGACACACCATTGATTTTGCTGCGGGTGATGCCCACATGAGATCTGTTGCGTGGGTGATTAATGGATGATGATGAGAGATGATCTTTGAAGTGTGACACATTTTTGTGGAGTTAGTATAGACCTTGTATAGATATATAGACCTGTATTGTATATGTCTATAATGTAATGTATATGTCTATAACTGTATATATTATGTCTAATATATATATATATATATCTGTATATATAATATGTCTATATAATTACTGTATGTGTCTATATTGTATATGTCTATAATGTATAGACCTTCAATTGTATTCTATTTGTGCTCTGCAGAGGAGAAATTCATATGAAAGTAGCCATGAAATAATGTTACCAACGGAAATTTTACTGTAAGATTCATTTGGTTTATAATAATCGTATGGTTATAATTTACCAAATATGCTTGAAACATGATTTTATAACTTGAAGTGATATAACTTTTGGTTATATGCCTGATACTCTAGTTGTAAGGGTGATCACTTGAAGAGCCGACACCTTTAAATATCTAAATATAAATTAATGAGTTCAAAATTGCTAAATAGTGGTAAAATATTAACCCACTCGCTCTAAACCCACCTTGAGCTATAGTTTCACTCATCTCTCATGCAATTCATTTTGTATGGAATTGAATTGAAAATCTGTGTGATTGCATGCAGCTCATGCCTGGCATTGCCCGTCGCAAAAGCCTGTAGCTCAATCAATCAATCTTTTACTGTCAAGAAACATGAAAATCTTACAAATAGCGTCATTATCTACAATATAGCTTATATAAAGACCTACAATACAATTAGTAACATTGAAAATAATACAATATAATAGCAGGCACAAAGACGCCTGAGAGCTTGTATATTGATTGCGCTCGATTGTAACATCAAGACTGTCTCTTGTGGGATAACTATGGATATCACTATTTACTCTAAAACTACTCAGGTGCTTTTCAACATATAAATGAAATATGAAACAACATAAAGAAACACGAATACACTTCAAGTGACACCCATGTGGGCATCACCCTCAGCGATAAAACAAACTAGAATATCTACTGGAGTTGAAAACCAGTTGATAAGGGTAATATAAACGAAGCATTGATGAACGTGCAACTCCTTAGCGACGACTCGAGACGCGTGGTTAGAGCCGCCGTGGAGCACACAACTTATAAATTCATAAGATTCGATGAATCATTAGAAGTGTTGGCTACTATATTGCTTTTACGATTTATATCTAATGATCGATAGAAGTGTTGGCTACTATATTGCTTTTACGATTTATATCTAATGATCAAATCTGATTAATTTATAGGCTATGTGCTCTAGTCGCAGTGGCTTCAACCACGCATCTCGTGTCGTCGCTAAGGATTTGCACGATCATCCAATGCTTCATATCTTACCCTTATCAACTGATTTTCAACGCCAGTAGATATTCTAGTTTGTTTTGTCGCTGAGGGTGATGCCCACATGAATTGCACTTTGAGGCGAGGGCAAGTTTGAACAAAGCAAGCGGCGCATGGCGTTGTGGGTTTAGCCTTGTATTTTCATTGAGTCACAATTTTTCAGACATGTTTTCGAGTGTGACAACCATTTGAAATGTGGTTTGTTGTTTTGTGTTTTAGCGTCGATGCGGCTGTGCATGGGCTCGCGACGCGGCTTCATCTGCCGCATGAAGATCGGGCAGGTGGGTGCAGACAGCATGGTGGCCGGCCACCTGAACCGCCTCAAGCAGCGCAATTCGCTCGGCCCGGGACCCAGCCGCGACGGCCACAACTACGCCGTCATCCACTGCACCGGATACATCAAGAACTGGCCGCCCACCGGTCAGTTTGCCACCGACGGCCTGCCGTTGTCTGGTATCTATCCTACCATTCATCATGCTTATTGCCTCCACCATGAAAGTCACTTGAATCCTTACCAACAATTAACGCATACTTGAATGGTTATGAACCCATACTTGACGGGTATGAATCCAGACTTGATGGGTGTGGTGAACCCATACGTGAAAAGAAAGTTCCTCAGACTCGCGAGATTTCAAATTGTCTTGTATATAAAATTAGATGAACATAAAAGAACATAAGGTTCTGTTTAATTATGTTTTAAAGGTGAAAGGAAATTACCAATACTGAATGCATACTTGATGAGTATGAACCTATACTTCAGATATTAATCATGATCAATAATTAACGCATACTTGAATGGTTATGAACCCATACTTGACGGTTATGAATCCATACTTTATGGGTGTGAACCCATACATGATAGGAATGTTCCTCAGACCTGCCAGATTTCAAATTGTCTTGTAGGTTTTGTTTAATTATGTTTTAAAGGTAAACGGAAAAATTAGGGTTTGATCTTTAAATGACAATTTGTTAATATTATTAGAAATGTTTTGATCATTTTAGATAATAAACACAAATGATACATTGGCCAACATTGAATATCAAAATTTGGGAGGAAATGGTAAAGACTCAGCCCAGGTTTTCCTCCATGGTTATAATTATATTATGATTATAGTATTTTGTACAATAAATGAATAAATAAAGTAACTAAATAATAAATGAATAAATAAAGAAAAGTTGAAATAGCCATACAATTTGAAATACCAGACAATATGAATGACACCCCTTCATGGGTATGAATTCATACTGATCAAGTCTTATTATCTCATCTTGTATCATTGTTGAAAACATCTGACAATACTTTATAGCTACATGAATAGGGAATTGTGTTTGAAAAATGAAATCATGTTTATTATTATTTTATTTTACTATTGATTCAATGATACAAAATTATCATGTAAAATAATTTGGGTGAGGATCAACAGGCACAGCCCAAAACTGTTCCTCAAATGTGCAATATATTACAGATTGGTCGTGACTTCGATGGTCCTTCTCGTAAATTGTAGGTTCAAGTGACGTTCATGTGTAACTACAGTCCTAAGATATTCACGCATAAGAGATTCAAGATATTCATGTGAATCATGCATGAGAGATTCAATCCATTGTTATCTCAGAAATAGTAGGCAGGAGATTGAATCATCAGGACAGCTTCAAGCATAATTGCGGCATAAAAATCCGTATTACAAATGAGCTACACAACTACTGATATTTTCATAAATAACAGCTCCACAGCTAGCGTATTGTGCATTACTGTACTGCAAACCATTCTGTTGGTTTGTTGCTGCTACTCTGTTGATGATGTTTGAGTTGAATTATTGAGTTGTATTGATTTGTCTGGTTCATTCTTGAACTATGATAAGCAGGGGCACTCATTTAAGCAGTTTGTACCTTATGGTTCAATCAGGTCGCGGTTTCACTTTCAGTCGGGATCAACCTTAATGTGACAAAATGTTTGTGCCTTATGGTTCAAACAGGTCGCGGTTTCGCTTTCTGTCAGGATCAACCTCAATGTGGTAATCACACATTTAAAGAATGGGAGTGAACAAAACGGGTAAATTGCAGTCGACGTTTTCTGCAAATGTTCCAGTTTGTTCAGTCCCATTTTTCACAATGTGTTTATGCTACATGGTGGTCGATAACGTCACCCACCAAGACTAAATCTGAAATCAAAATGAAAAAATAGTTCAAATCTCTAACACTATCTAGAAGTCTGTGGTGTACTACTTCCTATAAGTTATAATATGGTATAGAACAAAATACAATTGGTGCTTGTGAATTAGTCCTGTTGTTTATTAATTTTAATAAATTAATGTTGTTTATTGTGTTGTTTTAGGTGTGCAAATGGAGCGTGCCGTGGAGGAGGATGGTTCACACTGTTGCTTGGTTGCCATTGGCCGGCTGCAGGTCACATCCACGCCCAACACAAGCGACCTATCCTCTTCTAACAATAATGCTGGTCAGTTGATACTTCATTATATTACTAAGGCCCGCATTACGTTATTAAATCTTAATTCAAATATTTCCGACTATATTCTATTACTAAGGCCCGTATTACGTTAATAAATTTTACTTCAATGATTTTCGACGAAAATTAAAGATTTGATGAGTTATTTCTCATAAAACCTTTCAGATTGGTTATAAACTGTCAAAGATCTTTTGATAATCTGGTACGGGCATAATAATCAATGCAGATATGCATGCAAATTCATATTATGTTGCTTGTTGAAAAGGAAAGGTTGCTCACTGACTTTTAGCCTGCGCTGATGAACCGCTAACGTGTTATTAGTTTGAAGAATATTAGTATGTTTTGTGATATTTAGCAATTTTAAATCATTGAAACGTCAATTGATGGTAGAGTCGGGACTCGCAAAACAATTTATTTTTTGAGAAAAGGCAAAGCTGTTCAATTTATAGTTAACTTTACATTTAATGTTATAAAAACATGGAGTTTTTTAAACATCACAAAGCTTCGAATAGACTAAGGCGCAGGGATGATTGAGGAGCGAAGAACTTCACTGTATCTCATTCTAGAGATTGTATACATTCAGGGACGTTGTGTACAGAGTGAGTGTATGCAACATATGGGACATGTTCAATCAAAGCTAAACATCACACAATAATCGGGAGTCCAAGGTGGGAATTTTCAAACTCGTCTGAATTTTAAATCTACCAGATACCAGGAGAGTTGAAGAGCTCAAATAAAAACATGAGTTGCAAATAACATAGTCATTTGCAAGTTATTTGTTATCTGTCAAACATTTTTCATTGAAGACATTGACAGAAAAAAGGCGAACCTTGAACTATTTATCTTCCTAATTTAGATAGGTATCTACAATAGCATATAGCCAAAATAAGGTTACATGTTTACACCCTCACAATTAAGCTGGATTCCCATATATTAGTGAACTTGTCCGTTACATTGAATGTACTATCCCCACATGAGCTCTAATGAGACTATTCCCACTTAGGCAGGCCCAGCCAGTATGGATAGTCCATTAGAGCTTATGAGAATTTCACTGTATCGGACATGACTGTTCACTCAATTCATTTTTTCTATTGTCCAATAATTCAGGCCAAAAGTTGTATGCTACAGATTCAAACAGTGGAAATTATTTGAGGTTATGAATGAATGTGATGTGTGATTTCAACTGTAGTTTTATTCTACAGATTTAGATAGTGGAAATTGTTTGAGGTTAAGAATGAATGTGATGTGCAATTTCAACTGTATTGTTGCATATTAGAGGGTAATTTTCTGGGGAATGTAATGTGAAATGTACACTTTGTGAAAATAGAATAAATGTTGAATTTGCATGTTGTGTGTTGGCAGAGTTCATCTCGCGACACTCGATGGACGGCAAGTTCACGTTTTGTGGACCAGCGCGTGATTGGCCTGCTCGGCTACGCGCCACCCGAGCTGCTCTCCAAGTCCTGCTTCGACTTCTTTCACCCCGAGGACCAGACGCACATGAAGGAGAGCTTCGAACAAGGTAACACTTTGCTCCCTATACTCGTCGATATTTTTACAGAGAATAGTTTACTTGTAGTTGATTATATTTCTTCATATCCTATAGTGAGGTCCACGTTATAATGGCAGTATCTGATTGACATTGGTGTTGCTATCATTTTCTATCATTCGACAAAGCTGATAGTGCCATCCTTTCCTAGCTCCACAACGTTGCCAAATCAGTTTCTAACAATGAAGAAATATAGTTAATTTAGGCTGACAATCGGCAACGCTGCTCTCATATCTTTATCCACTGTCATTATAACGTGGACCTCACTATACAAACGATTTGACAACGGTACGGAGCTAGAAAGCACAGACCTATGTATAAGCTTTGTCTAATGATAGACAAGAATATCAAACCAATGTTAATTAGGTGATGACTTTGAAACGCGGATCTTACTAAACTAGTTGAATGGATTTCTGTTTTACATCTTATATCTTTATTACAGGATGAGTTTTTAGTCCTGTTACCCAATCTCTAATGTACTTTATAAAAGAGAAATTCAGTTGTTATAAAAATGTAAAGTTGTTACATTACAAAAGAAGAAATATGATATCCTATTGCTCACTTCTTAGTTTTTAAAAATTATCGAAGAATATGCTGAAAATTTCATATAGGTAATATACGCTTTGACTCTTCCCACCTTATAAATGTTTTATGGTAAAATAAATTCTGTTCATAAGGGTATGATCACATTGAATGCGTATAATATCTGGAAGCGTGCAGATGAGAAACAAAATCTGGAAAGAGCAATTGGAACATTCACACTGAACGCTTGCATTTGCTGGTTGCGTTCAGTTTCAGCAGCTATTTACAGGTCACAACATGTTTCAATGGAACTTTTCAAATTTGTTTTACGGTTTATACATTATTCGACTTGCACATACACAAATACGCATGCAATATGATGACACCCTTAGGGCCGTTTTCACAGTCAAAGCTTAAACTGATTGTAGTCAGCTGATGGCTTAAACAAATTTCAACAAACGAGACTTGATACGGATTTAATCTAGTTTAAAATGAAATTTAGTTTAAACTGTCACTGTGCAAACGGCCCTTAGTCAACCAGAAACTACACAGCTCGAGGATGATCAACTCGCCTGCCCTGTTTATACCGATTAAGTAGGGCTTCCTACTTTGTGCAAAAAAAAATGTTTTCTTTTATTAGAAATAAATTACCACACACTTACAATAGGGTAAAAATCACCCTGTGCAAGTATGAACTCATGACGAATTATAATGTAATTGAATCGATTGCAGTGCTGAAACTAATACACGCTTTGACTCTTTCCACCTCATGAATGTTCTATGTTAGGTAAATGACAGTCTGTTGATAAAACGACCGGAAACCACACTGCTTGAGGACAATCTACTCGCACTGCTTTGTGTATACCGATTGAGTGGGCCACGTGCAACATAACAATTTTTTCCTTCATTAGAAAAAAATCACCACACACTTAACAATAGGGTAAAAATTCACTCTGTTTAACCACAGTCAGAGATTTGGAACATGAACGCCCTATACCATGGGATATCTTCTTATGCTATCTTTTCTCTGTGATATAAGTATGAACTCATAATGTAATTTGGTTAATTGCAGTGCTGAAACTGAAGGGGCAGGTGATGTCGGTGATGTACCGGTTCCGTGCCAAGAACCGCGAGTGGGTGTGGCTGCGTACTTCGGCCTTCGCCTTCCTCAACCCCTACACCGACGAGGTCGAGTATATTGTGTGCACCAACACCACTGCCAAGTCGTTGCACTCACCACCTGGGGGCGGCAGCCAAGACCATCCGCCTCCGCCGCCCCAGCCGCCTCCGCAGCACCACCCCCAGGAGACTGCCACCAACACGCCGCCGCATCAGGACGCCTATCAGCCAGGTCAGCTTTCATTTTATTCAATCGTGCTATAGACTCAGTTTAACCATAAAGAAACAATAGCATAAGTAGATATCCCATTGTATAGGGCGTTTTCGTCGCAACTTTTACTGCTATCTCAAGCCGATAGTCCACGTAGCTCTTTCCCGTGAAGCTGTTTGACGCTGGTAATTTCTCATTATGCCGTTCATACACTCTCATTCGGCCAAAACGGTGAAAATCGACAATAATTGGCTTGAGTTAACAGTAAAAGTTGCGACAAAAACCCTATACCATGTGATATCTACTTATGCTATTGTTTCTCTATGGTATAACTCAGCAAGTCAAGTTATTCAATTAAGTTAAGCAGTGGGAAGCTATTTAGAAAAAATATACCAACTTTATTTGTTATTATTTTTTGTGTACCTTGTGCACAAAGTGACACTTAGCTACACCAAAAGGTAAGTTTACTTACGAGCCGTAGGCTAGCTCGTAGAGTGCAGCAATGGAACTTAGCGCAACTATTAGCCTACACATTAAATTTTCCCAAGTCATAATTGAAAGTTGGTAATCAGGATAATGTCTTTAATACATTTAAAGACCATATTTGGTATTGCATAAGTGCATGCCATTTTTTTGTTGCACGATAAGATACAGGGGGGAAACGTGAGTTTGAGAATTATTCACTGTTATGCTTTGTAGGACTAGTGACCCCCCCCCCCCCAGTGCTTCTCTAAAGCAACAAATTGGTCTCAAAAAGCAACAGAAGTTATGGTCTCTTCGAAGGTGCAGCCTCTACTGATCAAATAAAAATATACTATTTTCATCAATCAAAAGAAGAGTATATCCTTATTCTTAATTATTTATTTAGTATTTGAATTCTCAGTACTAGCCACCTTTAATAAACGCAACGTGATTTAAACATGAACTATTTATTTAAATGAGTTGATTTTGGTCAGGACTTGGAAATTCAGGATATTATTTTACTGCTTGAAAATTTTGGAACATTCATGTGTCTTTGAATGGTTGTATTCATGTTTTAGGTGTATAGGCAACTCCATTCATACTTTTAGATCAGAAGTTATGGTTTCACATCTCTAAACCAATTTTAAGATTGAAAGATCTGTATCAGGGTACGTTTGCTTTGAGCAAAATGTCAAACCCTAAAATAGAAATATCCTCAAAAAATTATCTTTACCATGATCGTCAAAAACCTTCATCAAGGTACAACATATTCCCAAAGTTACGGTCAAATAGTTTATGTTGTCCCATAGGTACATTCAAAAATAAATTCATTCCTATTAATGTAGATTATTGTACAGTCCATTTTATTATGGTAAAGTGTATAGAGAAAAGAAAAATGTAGTTTTGTAAATGTTTGTAATAAATGCTTTGTTGTTTTATCAGGTGTGGACTACAGTGTAAGCCCCCAACAGGCGACCGGCCGCTACATGGGGGGCCCAGCCGCGGGGGCGCACAGGGGGGCTCAGCTGTACGGGGGTGCAGCAGCAGGGGGCTACGAACCACCCCCGCCCGCCCCCTCACCTATCTACGGGGGCAGCACCCAGTCACCGCGTGCCGCCTCCAAGGGACCCACCACATCGCCGCAGCCTGCCTGGACGCTCAGACAGGTGCGTTGGCTCCAGCAAAAATAAAAGGATTTATTTACTAAAATTATGTAGAGCTGCTTCATGTTTTGTGTTGAAGGAAAACTATAACAAGCAAGTTTTTAACTAGAGTAGTGCAGGTAGATTTAAGGTGAAAGACGGCTATCAGCAAGTGCGAGACCATAATAGGCGTTTTTTCTGGCGATCTAAGAGTCGGCAGGGCAAGAAGCTCTTCGATTAGGTTGGCGTCAGAAAACACGCTGAAAAACGCCTAATATGATCTTACCCTAAATAACTATAATAAATTTGATTAATCTTCATTAATGAAATGATGCGTAATTCTTACCCTGTCAAATGAAATCAGTTAAATCTTTATTCACAAAAAACCTCTGCAAGTATAATTTTTAAATTATTGTGAATGTTCCCCACAAAGACACAGTCTGGGTGTGGGTAATAGGTTCAGTAATTTGTATTATATTTGCAGATTGTTCGAGTATCAATTATTTGATGATCACATCTACATAATAAATACATTTTTAGTAATGTGTGAATTGGTGATGGATTTACGTCATTAATTTTTTTATACTACTGTAGTTACGATTGTCACACCATTATCACTCTAGTAATCTGTAGTGAGTTTTCCTGAACCATATGAATTGTTTTGTAAAAATTTTATTTTTTGTTTGTTCAGCCGGTGAGCGAGAGCGGAGCATACCAGCAGCAGCAACAGTATCAGCCGCCAGGAGGAGGTGGTGGCGGTGGGGTGAGCCCATCCAGGTCACCCACCTACACACAGCTGAGTGGGGCCACAGCCAGGCCTCCACCCACTCACCCACTCTACCACGCACAGCCACCGCCCGGTAAGTAGCCTACACACATTGACAGACTCATCCAGTGATATTCAGTGAAGGGTCAAGTGGATAAAGGTGATAAGTAATATTTTTTCAGAAAATGAGATTTTGAAATGAATGGAGGCTCATGTCCGTTAAATAAATAAATAATGAGAAAATCCAAGATATCGTTGAAGTATTCAAGCGAAGCCTAGTTATTTTAATGATAAAACAGCAATCAAACTAATTGATTCCAATTCAAAGTATTGCTAGGAAAAATATATTCAGTATATATATATATATCTATTTTACTGTATCTAATGTGTGTTTCAAGACTGCATATAAAAAACATTCCCGCTCTACACGTTGCACAGGTCAAAATGATGTTATGTGAATATAGCTGTGATTTCATGTCTTATGTAATGTAGGTAGTAATTGCAGTCCAAGCAACATATTTTTATGGATAAGGGAGGTAAGTGGTGCGCTTATCACCTTCATCCATTGATCATCCACCTTCTCCTCCCAAATCACTGATAATGCCCTGCAGTAACAACCTTCATCCTCTCCAACCGCTTTGATTTCACTCTCATCTAATAATTACTCTCAATCTTACTTTCAATTTTGGTAGGAAATATATTGTTGAGTTTGTTAAGATGAATATGACAATAAATAACGAAAACAATTCAAATGTGTGCAACGCAATAAATAATGAGAAATTCCAAGATCACGTCAAAGTATTCAAGCCAAGCCTAGTTATTTTAAAAATAAAACATCAATCGAACTAATTTATTCTAATTCAAATATTGCAAGGAGAAATATATTCAGTATATCTATTATGCTGTATCTAATTTTTATTTCAAGACTGCATATAAAAAACCTTCAATCGGAAAACTTTGAAGCCATTTATCTCAAACATTTCCAAATTTTGCACATTACCTTCATCCACTTACCTCTTCTGCCTAGAGTTGAAATTTATTGGAAAGAAGAGCTTAACTGCCATTCAATGAAGATGAAGCTAGTCAACGCAGAGGGAATTGTGTCAGGCAATCATATATAACCCTTTGGTTGTATGTAATTCTTGTTCAGAATATTCCTCTGTGCCCTGGTTTTACCAGTAAAACATGAGGAGCAACTCTAGATAAATGGTACAGAGATATCTGGAAGAGAGTTATTTTCTTTTTCAGAATTAATCTACGGCTATCCCCCGTATTATATAGAACTACTGATTGCAGAGAACCTAAAAGTAATATATGTAATGACTGCTATACATTATGCACTATAAATAAGCCGTGATAGAAAATTATGATTGTACTAGAGCTTAGGAAAACTATAAGAACCGTATGCACCATCTACGTTTAACGCTGATTCACGATTGCATGAAGTTATTTATTTATTTAGGTATGTCGCATTTATTATGTTTCGTTGCGGGTTTAAACTATATTTCCCCGTTCAAGCCGAGATGGCACATAATATGGACCTAAATCGTTTCATAATAAATTTTTGTATTATTGTCCTGTTAGAATAATGTCACATTCTTGAAAAGCATGTAAAAATATATTGGTTTGTCACACTATATACTGTGTGTCCATACGAAACTGTATCTCGTGGTTTTTGGCAGAATGCTGATCTTTCCCAGTTTAAAGCGAGATGGCACATAATTAGGCCTAAATCTTTTCGGAATAAATTTATGATATTTTTTGTATCACTGTCAAATTGAAATGCCACATTCTTGAAAAGCATGTGACAATAATTATTATTGGTTTGTCACACTGTACTTCAAGTGTCCCATTGGAAACAGTGTCTTGTAGTTTTTGAAATGTTTTCCCTTATTCTTATAATAAGTACATCATCAAAATGATAGGGAAAGGAAAAATAAGGTAACCTTGTGCTATTCCACTCAATAGGATTTAGATAGGATATTCATAGGTTAGGTCTTTTAGAAATATGGTGTAAAATTGAATAAATAACGATTCAATTTTGCGCTGTGATTGTATGTTGTGTGTCTTTGATTGCAACAAATGTTACAATTGGTGTGTTGTATGTGGCAGGCATGTGGTCATGGCAGGGCGCTAGTCAAACGGCAGACGGCGGGGCGGGAGGGGGCGGAGGCCCACCACCGCCGGGAGGGGGGGCGCACCCCCACCCTCACCCTCATCCGCACCCCCATCCCCCCCAGCAGCAGGAGTTGTCCGACATGATGATGCAGATGCTCGACCACGGGGCGGCCACCTCCTTCGAGGATCTCAACATGTTCAACACCACTTTCGAGTGATCAAGTGAATGAAGGTGAAAGTCGGTCGGCCACGTAACACTAAGCAAACCCTGTTTTCATGAAACCTATCCTCATCTTGTTTTACTATTAAAATATGTTTAGCAATGCAGGTTAATCACTGTAATAATTAAAACAAACCTAACGTGATTTTGTATCTTATAAAACAGGAGAGTCACAGTATAATCAGGGTGTCCGTCCACGGGGCGGGAAAACCGGGAGTTATACGTTTGTGTGAGAAATATACGGAAATTTTGTCGAGATACGGGATTAATGATACTTGCGAATTCATGAATTTTGATGTCCAGTGATAGCCAGTCCAAGATACTGGGACTTGAGATACTGAAGAATGTAGCTGAAAATGTTATAATAACTCCCTTCAATACTGGAAAGAAACAGGAAATAAATTATAGTATGAATTTTATTTTATATAAATAAAATAGGTTATAAGTATCATACTTTGAATGTATATGATCATTTTTTCGGCTGTTTTCTAAAATTCTTCATTCTGGTCAAATGAGAATTACTCGGGTTAGACAATCTTTTGGTTTCAGTTCAAGAAATTCTTTGATCGATTAGAGATAGAAATGAATGGCTGTTCATTCTTAGTGGAGAACTACTTCATTTGTGAAGCATAGCTCTGTTGTACGAGCTGTATTTATTTTCATAAACCATACTGTATCAGTTTCCAACTCCCTTCACAGTATCTGAATTATTTCAGAAAGAATAAATTAACATTTCTATTTATTATTTTATTGTTACAGGGTAGTGTTTCATGAAACAGGATCCCGGTTGAGAAAATAAATTACTGAATAAATATTAGACTACCGTATTGAAAAAGCTGCACATATCAGCACATCATGGACCTTTTTCAGAAGGATTTTCGCTTTTTAATCAAGTGCTTGTGTGAGAATGAGTGTTGTTAGTGTGTATCGCGCAAGCGCACGCGTTCGAGTGCCATTGGGCGAGCGAAGTGAGTCTGAAATGACGAAATAAATAAATTGTGTTGCCATCTGTAGTAGATGAATAATGAAACTAGTGAATGAATAATAATGAACAGTATCGAAACTTTAAAGACCCTCCATAGTTAGCGTGAATGGTGTTTTATAATTAAGCAATTTTTTAATAATATGATATCGAAGATTGATCGTTATTAAGTACTATAGCAATTGTCGGAATTTAACGGCTTGTATTGATGAGATGGTTGTACGAATTTGATCCGTGGTTTTCAATGAATTTGTGCTCTGCTGTCATAAAGAGAATAGGTACCACTGGTTCTTATGGCAGTGTTCATACATTGTCAGACTGCTAATGTGTGAACCCTCCCATAAGAACCAATAGTATTTTCTGGCAGGAATTCGTCGGAAACCAGTGCTTTACCGGTTGATTAAACTCTTATGTAGACCGGTTTAAACAGTCTACAAAAATGAACGATTAGTATACAATATTTTAAAGATAATAAAATTGAGTATGAATGTAACTTGATAAAGTTATTACTTTGTGTATAGAGTGTGAGACAAAGGAGCATTCCAAGAGAAAAATGAATTTATTTTATATATTATAAATAGACTAGCCGTGATTTTGTGATTAATAAACTCATGCTTAGTACAGCCTTTTAAACCATGTATTGTTTGTAAATGGTTCACAAACTGATTGGTTTCTTGTAGACTTACATAAAACGTTTTAAAATGTTGTGAATTTGTTTTATAATTTATTTTTGTCAATTAGGAGTGCTGTTGGTTGTATTTATTATGTTCATTGCTCAGTAAACACTTGAACATTGTTTAGAAGCCTTGTAGTAATATTTAATAACCACACTAACCTGTGGATGGCTGCTTGCGATTTTTTAAACTTTAGAATTTTCTCCTATCAACCTCTGAAAAATATAGTGTAATACTTTTCAATCAACTTGGCAGCCGTTTGGTTCAGCCTATCCTCACTCACGTTATCTGAATTGGGTTTGCTTCTCTCTGAATGCATGAAATGGCGAAATACGTTCTGCTCGATTTTTGCTGGCTTGTATTTTCTTGTACCTATCTTACAAATTCAAGAGTATTTACAATTATTAGTACCTAATCTTATTATGTATATAGCTTGGTTTTTGGTTTTCCCGAAACCTATATGGGATACCATATAATTTTCATAGAATTTGATTTTTCTTGTATATAACAGTTTTGGTAAAATCACTTCATTTGTATGGGCTACTTTTTTAATTATTTAAAACCAATATAAAAACATGAAGCACCCTTTTATTTAAAATATTCCAAAAAACTCAAGTTGTTTTTATCCATGTAATAAAAAACAACTCAAGTTGTTTGAAATATTTTAAATAAAATGGTACTTTATGTTTATATATTGTGTTTTTTAACATTCAAGAATAGTGTTGTGAACGAGTTTTGTTACAACAAAAATTAAAACATATTCGAAATTGAAGCTTATAAATAAATGATTCTTTTAATCCTATGGCTTCTAACTTGGATTTTTTAGTTATTTTTCAGTATTCATAGTCAGTGTATGAGCTAGTTTCATGAACATTGAATATAAACTGTAACTACTATAACTTTATATATTTGTAGCTCTAAAAATATATTAAGAATTCTCAATTTGTGTTTGAGTATTCCAGAACAGTTTTATTAGAAATATAGAATGGTTATAAAATTGATAGAGATTCTACAACTGTATTCAAGTTGTTGGATTTTTAATTACACGAGAAACATCTCACTTTTAACCGTTCTTTTATTGTACTATCATTGTAAGTTTTATTTAATTTCATGAAAGGTCCCCAATTGTCTCTTCAATAACAGTATTTTCTCATTCATTACACATTATTATTATTTTTCAATTATTCATTGATTACATGAATGTATAATATAACACTTGAGAGAAAGAACAACAGGCTTGAGCTCAAAACTGTTCTTTTTCCAATTTATACAATAACTAAGTCCAAAACGTTATCTAATATTTTTCTTATAAATTGAAATTTTTAATCGAAATATTGAGATTTCATCATTAAGAGCGGAACGATTTGTGGCTGAAACTTCTAATGTACATTTCCTAGCATAAAAATCACGTTTTCAATTACAATTCATCTATTTAAATGCTATTTGAGAGCACGAATTTGTTGTGATAGCAGAAATATTTTTTATTGTCTTGTACTTATTGTTTTCACTGGCTTCACTTTCCTTTTCTATGTTATGTTGTGTTATCAAACTTGTAAATCTATTAACTTATCTTGTAGTGTGTGCGAGTAAATGAGATTGTTGTATAAAAGGTGAATGATGACATTTTATATTATAATAGATTGTTTGCGAATTAGTTAGTGTGGTTATTATTAAAGTAAATTTTATTTAATTGATTTTTATTCTCGTTTATAATGCACACTTGGACATTTAATTACATAAATATCGAAGTAAAAAATGTATATTTGATTGTCTTGATAGAAAATATATAATACTTATATAAGAACTATGTGTTTTCCTTCAAAATTCTTAGGATATAAGGAATGTTGAGTCTAAAATATGAGTTATACTACTGAAATAAAACTGGAATAAAATTTACTTAGGTATCTCTCACAGGGAGGCTTAATGAAACTTTTGGAAACGCTCATATTTCTAGAACAGCAAAAAATTTCGCCACTGATGACGTTTTTGAGTTTTCCTCTCCAGTATTACTAACATTCTAAAAGTACGGTACAAAAAGTTTTCATTTTTTGCTGAAAAATATTCTGATCGGGTATTAATTTAGCCAAAGAATGAGAATACCTCGAATTTGCTGAATATTTGGTTGCAGAGAGTCAGAGGTTTTGGGTAGAAAGGTTGATTTAACTAGTTTTGTGGTAAAAGTTCCACCAAAATACAAGGTGATCTGAGTGTCCCACGAAGAGGCTTACACGTTCAATTTTATATTATGTGCCCATTCATGCACCGAACTTTTTTAAATTTTACACAGTTTACAAAGTAGGTTCTAAAAATATGAAAATATTCCGGGAAAATTTCAGCTTCCTAACCTTTGTAGAAACGAAATGGCGACAGTATTTTTTCTAGGAAGCAAATTGGTAAAATTTCCAATATGCCGCCATTTTGTTCCTACGAAAATTAGGAAGCTGAAATTTTCCCAGAACATTTTCAGAATGAATTTTTCACTCAGCTCTACTTTTATCAAATTTAGCAGTTTGTTTAGATTCTCTTCTTGAATATCTCACTAGAATATCTCCTATTTTATATAGGGCTGACATCTGGAGTTTAAGTTATCAGGGGTACGCATACTACAGTTACTTTATATTATCTAGGAGTCAATGCAGAAGTATCAAGTGTAAAAAAATTCAAAGAAATTTCTCTTACCAAATTTTTATTCGAATGTATATGACTAAATTAAGAACTAATCAAGTATCACAAAATAACTTTAGGAATAAACTTAGCAAAACAAACAGATATCAGCTCCACCATGATAAAAGACCGAGGCCAGGTTCGTTAATAGTAGCCTGAAATAAAAAATGAAAGATTTTCACTCATGCCATATACTATGCGAATTAGGAAGTTAATGAGGTTTTTCAGTGCCATATTATTCAAACCAAGATTCCAAAGAGACAGATAACATTGAATAAAATTTCTTGAATTTGTCACAATTATTCATTGAAATAAGGAAGTAAAGGAGATGGTGTAATGAAACTATAGTCGGTTCTGGGATACGAGGCAATATAAATTGCCCAAGCAATGATCTTGCACAAAGCAAAAATCTTGGAGCAGAAAGACCGACTCACAGTATCATCGTCATAAAACTGAATAAGCACAAAAAAGTACGTGAAATAAAACATTGTCAACTGGCATTTGCGAGTCCAGCAATTAACAGTGGAGATGAGTCATCACTTTCCCACATACACGAACTTTATTGATTGTTGGATATCCTTTTGATGTATCGACTAAATAATTATAGTGAGGTCCACCTTATAATGGCAGTGGAGAAAGATTACTCTGCCTTGCCACTTTATCATTGGTCGCACTGTCATTATTGTGACATATTGGCATTTGTTTCTGTGTGTTATGAAAATAGCACTGAAATATGCAGGCCTACTGCAGAGAAGAAGAAAAGCTTCTTGGTATGACATTTCGAAGTTTTAAAGGTTTTTAAACCATTGAATTATTATGGAATTAATAAAAAAGAATACTGTACTGGATTTTTCTATTTCATTTCAACTGTCTCTTTTTTTTCTTTAAGAAAAATTTAGACAAAACACAGCTGCCTCAATCACTGTTACCTCCTATTCAGTTGAGCTCAATGTACGTGCCGCATGCAAACTCCCTGTCAATAATCCTCTATACACTCCCCTTACACTATAATATCTCATCTGATTTGATCTTTGAAATGCCAGTAAATTGGATGATCAGTTTAGAGATAATTTAAATCAAGCTATATCATGATTCATTCAACATCAACGAATTACATCCTAAATTCTGTTTGAGATGTACCTTTACACAAATTTTGGAATGAAGTTCAATATTACTAGATGTCGTCTGTACACCTTATGAAAGACAAACGCACTAAGCATTTTCGTATAAACTTTGGTACCTACCTATTTGCTGAGTAATTTGGTAAGTGATTTCTTCATTTCAAGCCTTGTTTCATGATAATAATGGTTTTATTACCATGTCAATAAAGCTCTTCATGGGGGTTGTTTATGAATCTTTCTATGTACTTCAAATAAACAAAAATAACCTGTACAGGGTTTTAATTTAAACTAAATTCTCTCATTAAGAGTATTCTTTAGTTTACTATAATTTGGTTTAAGAGACCATTACTTAGGGTAGGTATACAGCTCAAATGTTTTAAATGAGTGTTGAAGGAGTTTAATTTGAACTTACGGTAATAGAGTAAGGTATTTTGGGTTGCTCAGTGAGAGGTTCGGCGGGAATGACTTCCTTGGCCTCAGGATTGAGCACCGGTGACGTTTCAACGAACGTCTCTGCTGTCACGCGGAACCTTATTTTCACACCTGAAAACATTACAGCATTTATGAATGAGAATTTATTTGTATACCTTATACAGTGATTCAAAAAATGAAAAGGCTATTTGGCAAACATTCCCAAAACCTAAATTCAGTATAAGTTATATTAAGCCTACATAGTGTAATAGTGATGATATTGAAATAAATTTATTGATTGGGGTTAATTTAAAAAGGTATGGAATTAGGACTTTTCCATACCTTAGGACTTAAGTGATCTTGTAGCTGAATTTTTATCGTGAGAAATTTTTCTTCACATTAAGATTTTGCTAACTTGCGTCCGGGAAGACTCCAATTTTATGCAGGGTTAAGGTATTCTCACGGAACTGTATTTCCGTTAGCGATGGAAAATACACGAGTATTTGTGTAAAGTTCGCTACCATCGTTAACAGTTAGAATTCCAGACAAACAGTTAGTAAAAACTTACAGTTAGTGTTGTAGAATGTGCAATGAAACGATACAGATTATTTGCTGTCCAAATTTAAACAAGATTAATTCATTTAATAAAATTTTACAAGTTGAATAGAAAGACAACGTTTGATGTTAATAAAGTCCCATGACTCGTCCTTTAGAATTTAGAGAGCTCTCTTCTACACCAATCTGGGGCGGTTACAATAGAATTAGTAGTAACTCACAATTTTTGATTTTCTTGAGACACGACGAGTTTCGGGTAGGCTATTTGTCCCATAATCAAAAGTTCAAGTTATATCCTGAAACTAGTTGTGTTTCACCAAAAAAAGGATACTAGTAATAGAACTTCCAAGAAGACTTATTGTGATAAATAAATATCAATGAAGTGATAAACATAATTCATTTTCAATTAAACGTAAATATATTATCAACAACATATTCACAGACAGGAATATACAAAATCAATTGAAGTGAAACTAATATAGAAACCAGACGTGAAGAAACTTTTAAACAAGATTTAAAGAGCATATTAAGGCAATGAAACCAAGAAATAGAAAAAATAAATACATTATGAGTATTCTGTTTGAAACGCTTGGCCGTGGCTATCTTTAGGATTAGTGGTAAAGTGAATTATTGAAATATGTGACCGACCTGGATCCATGAACAGGTCATGCTTGTCTCCGTCCACGTCATACTCCCAGATCCACACCTGTTCGCGGTCGTCGAAGCGAGACGGATTCTGCAGGTTCTCCGGCGGAATGAAGATGTCATCGAAAAAGCCCAAAGTCACTAAATCACAACACAAATTTCGTTAACATTATTCATATAGCTTAATAAACTTTAGTGATATTCGCTTTGAACTGTCCGTATTTCTCATAAATAAATAATGCTTCCCATCCAACCCTGACAATACTTAATGAATCTCACTATAATTCAGTCTAAATAGAAATAATTTTATTGTTTGTCTAAATGAATAAATATAAATTTTATTGTCATCCCATTCATAGAACAAATGACAACGTCAAATAAAAGGTCTGACAGGAAACACAAAGCTGAAGAACATACAAGCACAAGTTAAGAAACAAGAATTTTTCAAACACACAATCAAAAAACAAAAATATACTACTGGAAATTTTACTAGTTTTCTTCATGTGGCCATAATTTCAACTCCAGAGAATATGAAATATTCAACATAAGTTCAATCACCAACCTTGTTAATGAAAAGTCTGTCACAATAAATTATAAATTAAGTTGCCTGCGAAAAATAATATCGTAAAGACGGTGTCACTTTCACTATGACAAAAATGTGGAGGCGCTATCTCAAGTTAGCGTCCACTCTCTAAATACGATCGATCTAAGCGATGTTTTATCTTTCGATTTGAGATTTTTCTAGTGGGGGTATTCAACAAGTCCTGAAACCAAACCACGTATATTGGTGTATTGTCCAAGCGACAGAGCAGAAAATTAAGATTGATCGTTTGTCTATATTGCCAAAATAAATAATATCAGTCTCTTAGATTTGAAATGGAGATTCGGAGTGTCCCAGAATGAATGACCCGCTTTTGAAGATCCACCTAATTGTAGGTTTATGGATGTCGACTGGCAGACTTGGAGCAATTGTGGCAGCGATCATCCAAACACGGGCAGTCAGCCGTCACTGCTGTTCGACACAAGACATTCGAATTTTCAGCTATCTGCATTGTGTGAAAACATAGTGGAGCGGCAAAGGTAGGGAGGGTAGAAGGTAGAAAAAACTGAGACATTTAGATACGAGCATTACTTTTCAACACTCACAGCTACCTTTTCTGAAACCTTCAACCTTCGCCGCTCCTCTATGTTTTGAACCTCTGTTCATAACACAGACCGCCAGGGCATGTTCATAAGGGAGCACGGAAAGAGTAAAATATGCAAAACCTCAATATGCATACACGACAGGCGGTTAGCGGACACTGCCAAGATCCGAACGCCACCTTAAGATCTAACCCCAACCCCTTGTATTAGACTTTTTCGCCTAACTATAATTCACTTACCGTGAATGCCATCTTTGGACGAAGAGCGAATTTTGCCTACGATAACCTCTTCAATGGCGGGTCGAAAAACCACGTATCGGAATACAACCTTAGTGTGGGCTGCTCCATCACCCGGAAATATGAACGAGTTGTCCAATTCTTGGATATCAAACAGTGAAATGCACAGACCAACATTGTAAAGAACCTGTAAGCAAACACCGACTTATCAACATTTTAGTAATCAATCAACATCAGTTAAGCCACAATAGTCGATTAACATCAGTTAATACAGCCAGCCACATCGTAGACCGCATTTGAACAAAGATATTGTCAAAGGTGTCAATATTAATATAATTCGATAATTAATTTATTCCACAACAAAATTTAACTTAACAGAAATGCAAAAAAATGCAACCTTGGTTAGTGAGATGAAAATAAACCCTGCCAGATAATACTGCCTTTGAATGTCCACAATAACTTTCAATTTCAAAATCAATAAACAAGTAGCATAGTTGTTTACAACAAATGTTGTTACTAATAGTAATTATTGTCGATACAACAACTCAAACAGACATTAGTTGTTTATACACTGATATCTCGCCGACAGGACATAATTCACTCTGATGGACAGTATTAGAGGAGGCTGTGGTTTTCAACTGCGCGAGGTTTGCTGTTAACAGAACTACTAGTAGGTACTCATACTCTGACTAAGTTAGTTGTCGAATGATAAAACTTGACTTGGTTGGAGTAGATCAGTAATTGACCGAACGCAATAATTCATTCTCTTCCTTCAGAACAAACACCTCACCACCATCTATCCACTTTCCTAGCTTTGATACGACAGGCTCTATCTATCCACAGATGCCTCACTAACCCATCCTGCTTACTTTTTCTAGCCAGTCCAAATAATTTCCAACGCAATTCAGTGAGAGATCGGTTCACGTAAGTCGCCGAATTTGAATCAAAGCCTAATTGACGCATGGAAAGTTCCATCACCCCTTTTCGCGCTTCAAAAAACTTGAATGTATCAGTTCTCTTCCTCGAACTTACTATACCTGATGTAGGGCGGTTATTTCTTTTAGGCAACCTATGACATATATTTATACAGTTATCTGATAAGTCAAAGCACATAGCTTTCCTAATGTTTTTTCAATACTCACCACGTTCCCATTATTAGATTCCGTAACCCCATATATCTTCATTACCATCATTAGTGGTCCCGTATGGTTTCTTGAAGGCTATTCCAGCTGGTAGAACCAACTTATCCATTACTTTGCACCTTACATCTGTTGTATTTTCTACTACAATTATTGAATCTAAGTTAGTGATCCAGTACTTGTATTTGTATATTCCCAGTGATGAATCTGACCCAGTGATGATTTGATGAATCTCAACTCGCTCACAAGCTGTATACAGACCAACTTGAGTTACATACAATTCGAAACTTATTGAACGTACGATTTTTTGGCGTCTTTTTAAATTCTAATAGATTGAACACAACTTGGCAAACATGATGTGTAAAATGTGTTTGACAAATTCTATTCAATCTTGTAGAATTTATAAGAAAAGCAAACAAATGTACATCCAGAAATAGATGTGGGCTTTACTAAATTTGTACTCATCATCAATAGTAATATGTGTGTTTCTCCAATCACTCTATTACTGTAATCAATGTATCCGAACCACTGGTTTACAGCTGAAATCGCCTTTAAATAACCAGACTGATCCACCAAAATATTCCTCGGAATGGAAACCTTAACAGTAGACAACAAAAATTTCGAAATTCAATAAAAATAGGCAACCACTGAAGGGTCACTAGAATTTCTAACTGTCCATCCTTTGTTTTCTGCGGTCCCGTTTTGTTTCTTTAACTTGTTAAGAAACTAGTGAAACACCAGGAAAGAATAACGCTGCCTCGAATCCATAAGACATGGTATACGGGGCCGCGAAAAGCTGTTTTCTAATATTAATGTAAGCTTGTGATCTTATTTAATGCGTATATGTGAGATACTTACCTACTTACATACTATATGTGTACAGAATTTGAAAAGTGCCATTGAAACACGTTGTGATTTGCATGTAGCTGTTCACAGTAAACGCTACCAGCACTTACGAGCGTTCATTGTGAAAGTTCCTATAGCTCTATCCAGATTTTGTAGCTTATCTGCAAGTTTGGTCATGCATAACCAAAAGTGAACTTGCACAAATACAAATCCAAAGTTAATCACACACTAAATAACGCTTTAAGAAGTAATGCACTGCTGGAGCAGTTGGTATATTAGCCTGGAGCCTGGAGTCTTAATGAAATACGGAGCTTATTAATAATTAATTATTATATTATTCTTTACGGTTAAATAGTTTTACACTGAGTTTGGAAAGGATGTATCAGATAATTTATTGAAATATATTAATAAAAATGAATCTATTACAATTTTTCAGTTTCTTACCTTGTTTGCTAATTTTCCGTTTAGATAATCGGATACAGAAGATTGTAGAGTTGAATTGAATGAAGATGGTGGAGTTCTAACAACATCTTTAAACTCTGCTAGGATAAACATTTTGTTTGAGAAATTCCAATATTATCTACAAGGAGTCAAACACAAATCATAATTACACATAAAACAAAATGATTAAAATATATTACTGAGCTATGCCTAAAATTACTGATTACCGCACAATTGCATCTCAACTATTTTTAACCATATCAACTCAATTTTTTTGGAATAAGAGATGAGTAGAAACTGAGAGTTGGTAGATGATTATCAATATTAATCGTAAAATGTAAAAAAATAAATATATTAATTACAAGTTACAGCTAGGCTGTTAAATTTTGTTTTCCTAACCTACAAACTTTTAACTAGCGGCGCCATTTTTGGCCATGCATTGAGCAGGAGCAACGACACTGAAAACTAGAGTGGTTACTTTATGCCAACAGTCACAAATTGGGATAGCAATATTTTTCGATTTGTCGATATATCGGAAGCAATATATCGATTTCTATAATATAACGACCTCCAAAATATCGATATATCCGATATTTTACTTCGCTTTAATAACTTTACAAGAACGATTGGCTCTAACTTTCTCTAACGATTCTTGGCATTAGGCGATTCATTTGTTGGTTTTCAATATCTATTCTCAATCTCAAAAAAAGGAAATTTCTACAATAATTCCAGAAGTTTTGATGACCTAATAAAAGCACTCAACACTGTCCCACAAAATTGACAGTCTTCCTCAACGAAATTAGCCATAAAATGAATCATATACTAAATTGCTGCCCATTTTAAACAACTCTGCTCATACACATGACAAAACAAGATTCTCCAAAAGATTAGCTTCAAGATTTACCTTTAAGGAATACTAGTTCAAAGTTTGAATAAATCTCTCTATAGATAGCCTAGCTATCTAAAACGTATAATATCATATTAAATTTTAATTAACAATTCTGATTGATAACATAAAACAAGCACAAGATGATTTGATAGCCACAGTAAAATAATATGTTAGCTATACTTTTTTGTAGGAACCCTTTAGAGAAGCTATTTTCACTTAAATTATGCAGTTCTACATTTGTTACGGTAATAATGATACAAATTATATACTCCATGCATGTTTCTATTTGAATATTTGACAATCCACATATCCTACAAAATTACAAAAATCCTACAATTTATAATTAGTTATTGGATCAAAATTTGATTTGTCATTCATTAACCTAATAATATAGGACTTGTGGCAGATGATAGAGCTTATCAATGACTATTTTAGGTATGAATTTGATCATAATCGTTGGAGCCGTTTTCGAGAAAATCGCGAAAAAACCTGTTTTTGGCAACATTTTACAATTTTAGCCGCCATCTTGAATTTCATTTGATCGAAATTGTTTGTGTCGGATCCTTATATTGTAAGGACTTCAAGTTCCACATTTCAAGTACACACACTTGAGGTGCGTACAGATTTACGCGCCGCGAACATGAGCAATTCACCTTTAATCAGCTGATGCCAAGCTTTTTGTATCTGTATCTTACCGTCTCTGTAAAAATACAGATATAGTCAGCTGAATTGCTCATGTTCGCGGCGCATATATCTGTACGCACCTACACACACACACACCACACACACACACACACACACACACACATACAGACCAATACCCAAAAAAAAACACTTTTTTGGACTCAGTGGACCTTGAAACGTATAGAAATTTGGGTACCTTAATTTTTTTTCGGAAAGCAATACTTTCCTTACCTATGGTAATAATAGGGCAAGGAAAGTAAAAATATGTCATAGAATTTGTCTAAGTCATAACAAAAGTAGAATTATTTTTTACGTGTATGCCACAGACAGATGTTAACGGAAGCGTTAATTGATGTAGAAGTTGTCAATTAAATACTTTGTGTATTATGCCCGGTTGCAGAGTCGCTACATAAAGTCACCCATAGCTAACAGAGCCATTAGTTAACAACTTGCCCATAAATAGATGTTCATTGCAGAGTCGTTTGCCAGACCCCTTTTAACTATGGCTCTGATAAGGCACACACATAAGTCACACTGCTGCTCATACCCCTTTCTGCGTGGTATGCTTCTATCCAACATCCGATATTGGCATCGGGGAGGGAATCACTGTGAACAGTTCTTCCAAAACTCCAGTCGGATGACATCACATCATGGCGCTTGTTTATCACAACACTGCTGTCTGCTCTGCTTATTATGTTGTTGATGTTTGGAGGTTAGTCTGCTCTGCCACAGTATACATACTGTACGGAAACTTGGCTAGTACCCTGACGCTAAAATCCGCCATCTTGTTAGGAAGCGCCGCATTGTAATAGTATTGATGGTAGGTTCGGATCACTTCAATGATCCGGATCAATTGATCTCGTTCACTGCTACGAGCCTATCAGAAGACCAGGATTGGAACTTCCCAAGGTCACGTGACGTGTTTACTATTGGGGTCATGTAAAAAGCATTGGTTAGATAGGCGATTTATTACAAGTTTCCATTCTGTACTTATTCTGTGGCTCTGCTTATTATGTTATTGATGTTAGGAGGTTAATCAGCTAAAATCATGTGTCAGCGTATAGAAGATGGTCAGTGTGATAGCATCAGCTTTTTTTTAATAAATAGAAAAATTACAGAAATAGCCTGCAATTAATTCCAGCTGACTAAATTATAGGTTGAATCACATCAAATTTTTTCTTATGCCCTTCAATAGTTTTTTCTATATCCTGAAAAAGGATGGAGTGAGTCAATTTTGTTGTCCAACGAACTTGACCTGTCAAAAGGGTCAGAATAAGTGCTGGTTGCACAATAGCTCAATAGGTTATAATTTAAATGTGATTAATTCCACCAGAACCAATCAGAGAAGCCGTCTTTTCAAGAACGCCTTTCCTTATTGGTTCACGTGAAATTAATCACGATTAAAATTTAAGAGGCAACAAAATTCTCTTTAATTTGATGTATGACTTCACAGGCTTACGAATTTCCACATGACTTATTACAAAACCAGCTTTACAAAAAGCTGCGGGGTCAAAAATTGTGTTCCAAACTTTTCCCTCTATAATATTTCATTGAATGTACTGTACTGTTCAAACATAATCTTACAAACCCATCCTGAAACCCATACCTTCAAACCAAAACAAAATTTAGATGTTTTTTCTAGAATTATTGTGATAAAAGTTTTTTGTTTGATTTCAAACGCAGTTTATGGAACAGAGGAAGTTCTAGTTTACATTTTTTTGGAATTGAAATTGTATGTAACATTATTCATTTAGAGTGGAGTATCAAGTTCTAAGATAGTACTGGGCGAATGTCTAATGTTTTTATCCGAATTATAAGTATTGACCATGAAATAGATAAATATGCCAAAACCAACCTGAGAATCTACTGACATTTCTAGTATGACTCAGGCCGCGGGCTATAAATGGGCAGACTGGGCATCTGCCCAGGGCGCCAAATTTTTGGGGACGCAAAATGAGAGAGATAATAAATAAAAATAAATTGGAGAAACAAATTACCCACTAAAAAATATCCATCACAAAAGTTTACACTTTACCTAAAATAATTTGAAAATTTTGTCTAAAATATATAGATAGTCAAGTAATACTGAAATCAAGAGTGCATGATAACAAAGTACAGAGCCATAGCTCATTATTATTATCATAATAATGCTGCCATTATGTATGGAGCTTATACAGGACTGCAAGCCACTCAAGCCAGAATCGAACAACAGTGCCCTTTTGTATCTAGCGCTGCCCACTCACCCTCGACCTCGTTGGATCTTCAGGTGCTTGTTGCTGCAAAAATTAGCTAATGAACATTTTGATGATGAATTTTAAATACTCTTCACTCTTATTCAAAAATGATGACAGAAAGAGGCCATATCTCAAGCTGCAAACAAACTTTTTGTCTCCTACCCTAATAATGACATTGGAAGTGAATTTGAAAATGAATGTCTGCACTTCAAAATCTATGTGGAACAGGAAAAATTTAGCGGAATCCATGACGTGTATGAATACATAATAGAAAACGAATTGTAAAGTACTTTCCCAAATCTTGAAGCAGCTGTTACAATTTTTCTGACCTTACCTGTCACAAACTGCTCTGCAGAGAGAGGATTTTCCGCTTTGAATCGTCTGAAGAATGAGAGATCTGCTCTTTCAGACAGCAAGTTGAATATTGTCTCATGTTACTATGTTGTGGAAAAGACTCAACCCTAAGCTCAGATTTTTCTGATGTAGTAAACAATTTTGCAAAAATTGAAGGCTAGAAAAAATCTGTCATTTAAAATGCTTTGTACAAAGTAGGATCTTAAAAATATAATTTTAAGTTGTAATCTTTGCTGGAAATGTGAATCATTTAATAAATGTCTTCAGTTTTGTGTATGAAAGACGTGTTTTCTTGCTATTCATTTCTTAAAATATAAGTAAGATAGACTATTCGCTTTCACATTATAGCAATAAAGAGGGCGCCAGTAGACCATTTTCCCAGGGCACCAGTCACCTAAGCCCGGGGCCTGGTATGACTTCAATAGGAGATATCTTACCTGATCAGTAAGATATTAAATCGGTTGGAATGCTTCAGCAATGCCATTCTAGACCTAGCTAATATTACTACCTAGCTAATTCCATCCTAATGATTCAGCTTCTGACATTTTCAAATTCGAACCTTCCCAAAAATCTAACTTTTCTCTAGTAATACCGCAGGATCAATTTCAGATTCATGAGAATATTCAATCAATGGTGTCCTAATGTTACTTTAAAATTAATTTCAACCAAACGCGTGCATTGGGTATGCACTAACTTCTCCGGTTGTTCGGAGAATGCCCACCTTTGGGTATGCCTTTATGTTGGTAACTTATACTTAAAAAATGGTCTATTCGATTATTTATTTCTGCTCATCTCGAAAACTCTTTATGATAAAAATAGTACTTGGTCTTCTTGCACTTGCTCAGAATTTACCACTATCGTGAAATTTTTCTAAAATCTAAGGCCGGCCCGGCTGCACAATAGCCTGTGAAATTCAAATCATGATTAAATGTCACGAGAACCAATCAGAGTAAGCTTTTTAATCAGGAATGGAATTCAATCACGATTAAAATTTCACAGACTTTTGTGCAACCGGCACTACACCTATATCAATCGATGCATCACTAACCAACTATATCAACTAATTTCAAGCTTCAACAGTACCATAATTATGTATAATAAAGAGAATGAAAAGTAGTAATGAAAGAAGAAGAAGGAAATCGAGGGTTATATACTCCATTTCATGTAAAGCTCTCTTTTCAAGAACGAAAAAGAATTATTGAAGCATCAAAAGGCATCAGCAGTGAGAGCTGAAGACTGAAGACACATTCTTTTCATCAACTCTACTTCTATTATAATTTATTTCTTCATCCATTCTTCTCTTTCTTATTCTCTCCCCTCAGAATCTATTATGTTTTTTCTTTACCTATTCTTGTCATCTCCATTCTTCCTTTATTTCGTTCTACAATGCTTTCATACATTGTTTTCCTTCCTATTCATTTCAAAGGTTTTCTCTCTTTCTCTTTTTTAGTTCTACTCTATTTCATACTTTATCATCTTCCTTCAACTTTATTATAGTTTATCAAGATTTATTCTACTTTTCTGTTTCCTTATCCTCGATCTCTTCTTTCTTCTTCCTCCTCCTCTCACCCATCCTCATCCTCCTCGTCCTCCTCTTCCTCCTCATCCTCCTCTTCCTCCTCATCCTCCTCTTCCTCCTCATCCTCCTCTTCCTCCTCATCCTCCTCTTCCTCCTCACCCTCGTCCTCCTCTTCCTCCACCTCCTACTTTACCTCTTCTTAAATTTCTTCCACCTCTGCATTGTTTTTCTCTTACCATCTTATTGTTCTTTTTATTTTTCTCCTTCATCTTTTCCTTCCCCTCCTCTGCATTTCTTTTCTCATACCATCTTCTTCTTCCTCTTCTCCCAATTGTTTTTTCCTTCTTCTTCCCCTGCTTACCTTTTCTCTTACCATTTTCTCCTTCGGCTTGTCTTCGGTTGGGGTCAAGTTTAGTTTTTTCTGCTTCGTTTCTTATACACGAAGAATATAGTGTGTGAGTAGAGTGAGCGAGTGAGTGAGTGATTGGAAGAACCTGTTCCTATCGCATAGTACAGCAAGATGTGTATAAAATATATAGGCTACCTTTACTTCTACTGCACACAGTCTTCTTCAGTTTTTTTTCTCTCTTCTCTTTTTCTCTGTAATAATAGCAGCAGGGGACTCACTGACTGACATGTGACCAGGTCTTGGCTGGGTATATGTATATGAACTCTGTATATAAGTAATTATGCATATATATATATAGATAGGGATATATATAGGGATAGGACCGTCAGAGAGCTTCTCCTCTTCTGACATATGCACTGAAGAAACGCAGAAGGGCTTGTCCTCTCCAGGGTGGGGGTGATGAGGTGAAAGGGTCTTTTTTCGAAAAGGGCAGATGCATCCGGTGTGTTACAGTGTTGCCACGTTGATCTTCAAGAACCCCACCCCCTCGTTCTTAATTTTTTTAGTTTAATACAAAATCAGGTGTCTTTTCCTATTCAGGTCAGAATAGGGCAGCTATAGAATGGGGCTATATAGAATGGAGACGATCAAGTGGAACTAACATGGGACAGAGCTCAAAGTAAGCTTGGAGAAGCTTTCTTGACATTTTTGGGATTCTCGAGAGAGAGAGTGTGTATATATTCCATTTTTGTCTTTTTTCGTTGGGGCTACTCTTTAATAGGAATAAAAATGAAAATCCAAGTACTCTTTTTTTGAAATTGTTTACTCACAACATGTTTTGGCTATGATGCCATTATCAAGAGATTGAAACATGTTGTGAGTGAACAATTTTAAAAAAGGGTACTTGGATTTTTATTTTTATTCCTATAAATTCCATCAGTATGCATAAAAGATTACGGAGATCTGACATTTTTCAATTTTTGCTGGGAGAAGAGCATAAATACTTTTCTCTCTTCTCTACACTAATAGAAAAGTTTTCGTACATTTCGGATTTTAAATAAATTAATCTTTTATGCTATAATAGTTCAATAGAAATGTACATCAAAATATTTATGTAAGTTATAACATAATTGAAGAGGTGGATTCCAAAAGGGCTTGAGTCATTTTTTCCAAATTTTGAGTTTTTAGTTGAATCTGATTCTAGAGCATCATTTCTAACATTGGAAAAACAATTCATGCCATAACAGCTTAAGTCAAGCATATTATAAACATTACAAATCAGTAATGTTTTCCAAAAGTGCTTTAGTCATGCCTTGTTATTTCCAAACAGGCTGTCAGCTGCCAAGCGTTTTGCGCATGCGCGATTCCAGCAGTCAGCACCTATTTGCTGTGATTTTGAGGCACCTATTTTCTCATATTATGTGACTTTGCGAGAATGATCATTATCAAGGTTAATCCATTGCATTAATAGTAATTCTAGTGAAAGTAAAAATATGTACGAATTGATAATCATTAGAGAGATGAAAGCCTTGTAAACTTGTGCCTATAGCTTACTCCACTTCTGTAGCTAGCAAGAATTCATATTTCTTCTATTTTCTTCTTTATCTACTCTCTCGAAAGAGAAAGAAAGAGAGCGATTAGAATAGATCTCTTTATTTAGATTACAATATGGTGTTTTTGATTCACAGAGAGAGTTAAAAATTGAACGATTAAAGATTTCATTCAGAGATTGGATTATATTTCTTCATTCATCTGCTTACAGCAATATCCTAGATCAGATTGTAGTTCATAATATTCAACAATGAAGCTCTTTATTTAGATTACAATATGGTGTCTTTGATTCACAGATTTACAATAACTAACAATGTAACTATAGTAGTTATTCATTGAATATCACGAAATATAAACTGAAGAATTATTGATAGATTTCAAGATAAAATGATTATTCGTATTTTTTGGTTTGCATTTGCATTCCATCCTTCCACTATTTTTTCCTTTGTGAAAATGAATTTTGAATCTTTGAATTAAATTGCGCTAATCTAATATTATTTTGTATCTGCATTATATCGGTGAACTATATTTATTGAAATGGATAACCGTCCACTCTTGGAAAAGTATAACCATGGAACTATTTCTTATATAGTTGATTTGATATACCAAGAGTGCCTTCAGGGGGAGGGGGTTTGGACGCAAACGAATTCAAATTTTGGGAGGTCCCAAGAAAAGTGTTTACAATGACTACTATTTATACTGTAGTTACTCTATGGTATAAGTATTACCATAGAGGGAAAATCTATTCTCTGGTATTATTTATTTTGTATAATATAGCTGTCTTCGGGTATAACTTGAGATATCCCACTCATAGTAATCACTCTATTGGAACAAAGTAAAGAAATTCTATGAAAAGAGAAAAAGGAATAGGGTAGAAGAGAGAGTTAAAAAAAGCTTTAGTGTTGAGAAGAGAGAATTAAAATTGAACGATTTTCTTCAGAGATTGGATTATACTTCTCCATTCATCTAGAAGCTTACAGTGATATCCTGGATCAGATAATAGTTAATAATATTCAACAATGTAGCAAATCTCCGAACTGGAGAACATTGTAGAACAATATAGAAGTGAAATGCAATTCAAATTATTCTATAATATACCATCTTAATGATTTTGTAGGAAACGGAGAAGTTGAAAAAGCATCAATGTCCATTCTTGGATAGGTGTAAACTATCAAAATCCTCTATTACTTAATAATAATACTTTTCCAAAAAGATAGAGGAAGTGAGACATGAATAAAGTTAGAATATTAGGGAAGGCTAATACTATAATAGGAGGAATAGTAGAGAATGAATTAGAATTTTTCAAATCAAAAATCAAATTCATTTATTGTCAAAAAGAAAACAAACGATTTAATCATACACATACATACACAAGCAAAAATAAAAATAAAATGTACATAATACAATTACACATAAATGCATATACATGGGAGAAGAAAAACTAATAAAATATCTCTAGGCATGACCAGCAAAAAATGAAAAGTAGAATTAAAAGTAGAGTGACTCTATTCAGAGAGAGGAATAGCGTGGACGAGACAGAGAGAGCATGATGAATGAATGAGAGTGATGGAGTTGCGGAGAGGCTGATAAATAAATGAAGAGAGAGGAAAGAGAGTATGAGAGGGTGGGGACGGTTTCGGAGCGTAGTCAGAGTTGAAGAGGAAAATATTTTTAAAAATGCCGCCTTCGACTTGCGCGCTCGAATCGATACTCGGGTCACGTGGTCACACCTCGAGCCGCCATCGGCCAATCACAGGCGAGCAGGCTGAGTGATGGGCTCTGCCGTTCATCTGCAACTGAACTGGCTCACTTAGGTGAACTAATGGCACCAAGTTAACTAGGTCTTGGTTGTAGGAAGTTATAATTTTAACAAATGAAAGCTTGAATAAAATGGGATTTTGGAATAAAATTGGAATTGACTTGAAAGCCGAAACTATTTATGTTTTACATAAGTTTTTACAGAAAAAAGGTTTTGGCATAATGGTACTATGTAATCATTTCCGTAGTAATTACTGTTAAATAATAAATAATGATTTTATAGTTTCAGTTCCAATCATAAGATCTCTGAGAGCTAAAAGGTTTTTTACCTGATATTACTTAACAGTTTAAGTCGACGGTTTGGCATTTCTCTTAATGTTTAAATGTTTAAAGTTTAAATGTTTAAAGTTTAAATGTTTAAATGTTTAAATGTTTAAATTTTAAATGTTTAAATGTTTAAATGTTTAATGTTTAATGTTTAAATGTTTAAATGTTTAAATGTTTAAATGTTTAATGTTTAAATGTTAAATGTTTAAATGTTTAAATGTTTAAATGTTTAAATGTTTAAATGTTTAAATGTTTAAATGTTTAAATGTTTAAATGTTTAATGTTAAATGTTAAATGTTAAATGTTTAAATGTTTAAATGTTTAAATGTTAAATGTTTAAATGTTTGAATGATTAAATGTTTAATGTTTAAATGTTTAAATGTTTAAATGTTAATGTTTAAATGTTTGAATGATTAAATGTTTAAATGTTTAAATGTTAAATGTTTAAATGTTTAAATGTTTAAATGTTTAATGTTTAAATGTTTAAATGTTTAAATGTTTAATGTTAAATGTTTAAATGTTTAATGTTTAAATGTTTAAATGTTTAAATGTTTAATGTTTAAATGTTTAAATGTTTAAATGTTTAATGTTTAAATGTTTAAATGTTTAAATGTTAAATGTTTAAATGTTTAAATGTTTAAATGTTTAAATTTTAAATGTTTAAATGTTTAAATGTTTAAATGTTTAAAGTTTAAATGTTTAAATGTTTAATGTTTAAATGTTAAATGTTTTAAATGTTTAAATGTTTAAATGTTTAAATGTTAAATGTTTTAAATGTTAAATGTTTAAATGTTTAAATGTTTAAATGTTTAAATGTTTAAATGTTTAAATGTTTAAATGTTTAAATGTTTAAATGTTTAAATGTTTAAATGTTTAATGTTTAAATGTTTAAATGATTAAATGTTTAAATGTTTAAATGTTAAATGTTAAATGTTTAAATGATTAAATGTTTAAATGTTTAAATGTTTAAATGTTTAAATGTTTAAATGTTTAAAGTTAAATGTTTAAATGTTTAAATGTTTAATGTTTAATGTTTAAATGTTAAATGTTTAAATGTTTAAATGTTTAAATGTTTAAATGTTTAAATGTTAAATGTTTAAATGTTTAAATGTTAAATGTTTAAAGTTTAAATGTTTAAATGTTTAAATGTTTAAATGTTTAAATGTTTAATGTTTAAATGTTAAATGTTTTAAATGTTTAAATGTTTAAATGTTAAATGTTTAAATGTTTAAATGTTTAAATGTTTAAATGTTTAAATGTTTAAATGTTTAAATGTTTAAATGTTTAGCTGTTTGAATGTTTAAATGTTTATATGTTGCGCATTTACGGCGAAACGCGGTAATAGATTTTCATGAAATTTGACAGGTATGTTCCTTTTTTAATTGCGCGTCGACGTATATACAAGGTTTTTTTGGAAATTTTGCATTTCAAGGATAATATAAAGGAAAAAGGAGCCTCCTTCATACGCCAATATTAGAGTAAAAAATCAGACTAGTATTATTCATCATAAATCAGCTGACAAGTGATTACACAGATGTGTGGAGAAGCCAGTCTATTGCTGTATTTCCATAAGGTCTTTAGTTTCAATCAGGTACTTGTGGATGAGAATACTGCGTGAGGTCTACTGTTCACAGAACTACTAGTATAATTTGATGACGAGTAATGATGATGCTGGAGGATGGTGTAGGTGGAATGAAAGGACAATAAGAATGAGAAGGAGATGGAGGAGGAAAATATGAATAAGGAGATGAAGGAAACAGAGAGGATAGAAGGAGAAAATGTTCACTCATTTTTTATTAAACCTTGTAATTATTATTATGAGCTACAAACTCATCTCTCTCCTTAATTATTGATTTATGATTCAGAGGCCCGGGTTCAAATCCCGGCCCGGGCAAGATATTTATCTCGGGCCACTCACGTGTTTCGGATGGACACGTTAAACCGTCCCGGCTGCCTAAAAAGCAGTCGTTAGGTCATGTCAGAGGCCCTGAAATTGATCAGTTGCGACCTGAAAACTCTGACACCAGACCTGAGCAAGCCAGGTCACTCGATATTATTATTATTATCTCTCTCCTGTGTTTTGGAACCCACCAAAAACTGTGAAACTATTAAACTCACATTGTCATTCCCTCATTAGTCAAGCACAAGTCTAGTGCTTATGTGGGTATCCGCATCCAGGTGGTGTGGTTCGTTTATCTCTGATCGAAATCCCCCCGAAAATGGGCGTTCAAATTCGGTCAATTCAGGAAAACAGCACTTTATAGTTGGATTAAATATAACTGTATTTTATCTCCAGAACATCTCATACGAAAATTTATAATTTTGTAAAATGTATTGAATAGTTGGCAGTAGGCCGTCTATTCACTTATTTGTTATAATAATGCATTGAATAGTTGGCAATAGGACTTTGAATTTCATTACTTATACCGGAGACAAACGAATAGTATTCGTTTTTCTATGGTTATGTTATAGATGATTAGTATGAGCCACCGCATATTGTAATCCAAATTCGTAGTCCTATAGCACTAGCTATAATAGGGCTACTATGGACGATTTTCCTCAGCAAAAATTAAAAAATATTAGCAGCACGTCATAAACGAGAAATGAAAGAGTGAAGTTTCATTTATATCACAGAATACAAATATAGCAGTTTTCTGCTATACAATTATAGAAGTTTTCTCTGTTTATATCTACACTATCATTCCATCTTTCTCTACACTATCTATTTTATGTATCATCTTTCTCTTCATCTCTCCGCTATTTCCTATGGTCTTTGCTATCACCAAGATCTCTGTAGTCTATACTGTGTGAGTAAGCATTACAGCTCAAAGATATTTGGCTACTGCTCATACAAACTCGTGTCGCTTCTCCCATTATCATGCCATCAATTTGTAGTTCTCGAACGAAGAACGAACGTAGTTCATTGTAGAACGCCCCTCCACTAGTTCCAAATGAACTGCAGCTCACTCCTCTGACTTACCTCACTCAACGAACTGTTTCTCCGGCTCACCCATCACACTAGCCACAGTCTTCGTCGCGCTTCAGTCGGCGTCTAACAGCCGGTGCGGGCGGACGTGTGTGTCTCTCTTCCCACCCATGTAACAAGTTTTTTCACATGTGACACATCCTTACATGTGTGAGCCACAAAATGGACGAAACACGCTTGCTACTCACCGAACTACCGCCGCGTCTTCACAGACCGCATCTGCATCGACCACAATTGGACCTAACCTCGACACAAACACATGTGTCATGTTTGTACCCCGAGATTTTAGCTTTGATTTTTGGGATGTTGGATGTTCGCGATAAAGGACGCGCGGCCCAAGTGTGTACGGCTTGGAGGGACGCCAGCTACCATAAATCAGTGTGGCGGGGAGTTGTGTCCAAACTACATCTACGACGTTCGAACCCTTCCTTGTTTAGTAGTTTGGTTCGACGGGGAATTCGTAACCTGAGTGGGTGCTACAACCTGACAGACTTGGCGTTGTCACATGCGTTCAGTGACGATGCTCCCTCGCTGACACATCTCGATCTCTCGCTCTGCAAGCAGATCACTGACACTAGTCTAGGACGGCTGGCGCAGCATCTCAAGAACCTTCAGGTACCTAACATAGTTTCATCTTCTGATTAGTGTTTAGATTTGTGTAGTAAAAGTTGGTAAAATGGTATACACAGGTTGGGTGCATTCATCTCAAAAATTAGTTTAGAAATCTCAACTGTAACACAAGTGCAGGTTTCTGGTTTATCTGCTGGTTTAGATGCTCTGTACTGTGCAATAATGTTAACTTCATAACTTCCGAATTGGTGTAACACAAATAGACCACCTAAGATAGGGAGTACAATGTATTACAATTCGGAAGTTCTAACAATTAGAGTGTAGTGACTTTAAAGTCACATTATTGCACAGTACAGAGCATCTAAACCAGTAAGAGCATCTATGTTTTAGAGCATCTAAAACATAAAATGTCTGCATTGTGTCAAGAATCTCAATATATATTCTATTCAATTAGTCCCTAGAATGTTGTGTAGAAGATAATGATAAATTATGCTACAAGAATCCTATTAGGCAAAATCCTATAAGTGCCAGATATGCTCAGACTGAAGATTATGTTCGTTCGTTGACCCATCAATTTGAGAAACTACAAGCATAGAGAAACGATAGCATGAGTAGATATCCCATGGTATAGGGTGTTTATGTCGCAACTTTTACTGTTATCCCAAACCGATAGTTCACGTAGTTCTTTCCTATGCAGCAGTGTGACGCTGGTAGTCTCTCAAATTGTGCCGTTCATACACTATCACCACAACAAAACAGTAGAAATTGAGAATAATCGACAGTAATCGGCTTGAGATAACAGTAAAAGTTGCGACATAAATTCCCTATACCATGGGATATCTACTTACACTATTGTTTCTCTATGCTACAAGTACACCTAGTTTACTCTATCGATCAGTGCCGAAATTGTTGAAGAATAATTTGAAACTTGGTGCACAAGTTGTGTCCAAAATATCCTAGAAAGAGTCTGGTGTTACAATATCAACCAATTTTTCCTTAAATTCTGAAGAGAATGTTGTTACCTAAATTGGTCTACAAGTAGTGTCTGATGTATATCAGTAAAATTTGACAAGCCAAGGCACATACGGTAAAACTACCCGATACCCACCACAACTATCCACTATCTACAACCCGATTAGTACGTACATTTGTGTTTTGATTGTAAGTTATGTCTCCAATTGTGCCCAAAAAGTGTTGAGTCTATTGGGAAATTGGTCCGAGTATTGTCAACAGTTTGTAGGTTATCCCAAAATATGGTGCTATATGAATCTTCAATTCATCAAAACTGTGCAGAGTAGGTACCAAAGTTGCTGAAATGGTCGCCGATATCCTGTAGTAGCTGTACTGTATATCTCCAAGTCCTATATCTCTAAAGATTTTCACGATATTCTCCAGTACAAGCTTTTTGGAGTCTAAACATCAGTAGCGTTTGTTAGTCAATTGGTCAACAATAAGGTTCATCTAAATTCTGTGTCCTTATGCTCCTGCTTTTTTCTCTACAATTTTTGTGGATTTTTCTATCATAACAGTTATAAAGTATTACTGTTTGCACTAAAAAATTAGGAAAAGTGAATAATACGCCAGTTATATTGTTCTTTCCTTATTTTCTCTAGCACAATAATTAAGAGAGTTTTTTTGTGCCTGGAAAATATCAACGGAAACACCAGTGCTATATATAGTAAGTGTGCAGGGATACTAGTGTTTGGACCCACCCTGGAGGGTTTGTGAATGTTATGTGATGAAATACTGTGTTTAGCTCGGAGTTTTGCCTGGAGGATTTTGTAAGGCCTCCACTTCCAGCAAGTAAGTGCTATATCAGTTTCTGTCATCATAGCCTATTCTAAATGCTATACCCAGCTTTCTCTTTACTGGCATTACCTACCAGCCAGGTATATACTCTTATGATGTGCTGATAACAAAATATACCAGAATCAAAGTTTAGATTGTCAAGAATATTGTAGACTAACAGGAAACCCGTGCTCCGCAAGGGCACATTTACAAACTTTACAAACTGAAAACTTGACCTTCTGAAATTTTGAAGAATACAAAATATGTCCATAACCATCCTCCGTCAATTGAGAATCAATGTGCAAAATTTCAAGTTAATCAGTCCACTAGTTCAGAAGTGATGATGACGATACGTCATTTGTGAATTTCCTATCCCGTACGTGTATAAGAGTTCTTTGTACTTTTTTTGATTTATACAATATGTACATCATCAAAATGATAGGGAGAGAAAAAATAAGGTAACCTTGTTATTCCTCTTCCAAATTTAGATAAGGTTACACATAGTCCGAAATAGATTAAGTTTTGTAGAAATTAAGCCAATTCTTTCCTTTATTATATTACTATAGATTCACCTGATTAACAATTCTAAATCACATCAGGCACAGTTCACAGACACTTCACTGTCAACTGTCAGTATTTATGTATTAGAATCTCTTTGATTTAATCTTATTTTATTTAAAGGGAGTAAACAGTTTGAAGTTGATCGAGCTATAGCCTCAACACGTGTGTTAATAACAAACATGGATAGACTACTAATTCCATTCCAGTGTCTTGAACTAGAGTAGCAATATTCCTTCTCGCAAAATTGCTCATAGATGGAAGATGGTTCAAACACGGGTTGGTCACTCGTCCAACTGGAGTAACAAGCGCATGTCTCTCAACTCACCTCTGAGTGATCAGCTTGAACACTGAGCCAACCGTCTCGCATATTTGAGGTTTCATATTTGAATGTTCATATTCCAAACTAAGTCACCATAATAGTTGATATGTTTTATCTTTATAGAACTTAATACAATTCGATGATGTTTGCAATAATTCCAAATGGATGTTTATTAATGTTTTTGAATGATTATTTAATCGTCAGTAGTTTTGTTTGCCATAGTACGATAACAAAATATAAGAATAAGACGAACGGTTTGTCCATTTTTTTTAAACATGTTGTGATAAACCAAGATTGCGAATAATTGTGTATAATAATAATTGAAGCAATAACGTTTAATTGAAATGATTTCAGTTTACATTACAATAGATCGCAGTTCACAGATTACTACCAAAATGATAACTGTCTATTGAATGCAGCTCAATTGATGCACAATTAATTACTCATCAATACTATTAATTGTTAGTAATGGAATTAGAGATGTTGTGATAGTAATAGTTCAATGAATAGAGAGATGAGTAATGACAGAAATCCAATAGTAATAGTGGAATCTCAATGAGATGAGTAACTGAAGAAAAATAACTTACCCTGTGAAGGCTGTAATAATATTCTGTCAAATATATAGGATAATCAGGCTCTCATATAATTTATTGATTGTATTTGCAGGCTTCCATACGATATTGGTTGCATAAAAGATTCAAATAAACTGTCCCAGCAAAGCAATTTTCTGGGGTGACCACCCTCCCAAGCCCCCATGACGCGCCCCCCTAAAATTTTAGTACCAGCCCCCTAATAGATAAGGCAACCTTGCATAAAAGGGTCGCCAGAAGTTATTTTAAACACGGCACACTTCTGACCTTTTTTGGGTTTTCACCTGTAGAAATTATAACTCATTAACCTTGTTGGTAAAGCATATAATTGAATATTGTTAATAAGTACAATTATATACTATTGTTTCTTGCTTTACAACTAACAAATTGATTACAATAATAGTTTTCTTAGATGTAAATGCGATCCCTTCGGAAATACATTGATTAAAAGAATTGGTACTGAGAATAGCCTACTATTTTTGTGTTAAGGCTAACAGAATATTGTTTTGATAAAAATTTTGAATAACAGTGCATTTTCTCTCGATTAGAATCGTAGGAAATAGTCAACTTGAAAATTTATAAATTGTATGGGCGAATCGATAATAGTCTGGAAATCCTAGTAGTAGTTTAATACAAAATGGAAGTAAATCAACATTTCTTGTTTCATTCCAATGTACAAAGTACAAAACCATTAGCATAGTTGATTTCCCAAGTCTACGATAGATAGTTAATCGAACTAAGGACAGATGTCTGGCAGGCTAATTGTTCAAGCTCTTAACTCAGTCTGAATATTTGATGCTCAAATACAGGTTTAACAATTTCTTTTTTTTCAACAATAAAATTAATATCATCTGATTCTCACTGCACGGAAATCAGATAGAATGTTTTTATCCTAATCTCTCTGAAAAAACACGATCTACATCTCTCAGGAGTATGTGTAACCCGTGTCCCGCAAAAGTCCGCCCAAAAAATAATTGTAATTTTATAGTTCCATGCTTAAAATTAAAAGTATTTCCTATCAAATTCACTCGTCAACTGTATGAATTTACAATATAAAATGAATAATTTGAAAAATAGAATAATAATTATTTCTTATTTTGTCAAAATTACGTTAATAACCTTCATTGGAAATAGATTGTATGTTGAATGTCGAATGTGACCCGACAACCATTCATTCACAAGTCCCGGGCGTTCCTCTACACAACGAAACTGCAGTCGGTATAGATTTGATTCGGCTTTTATCTAACGTAACCGTTGTATCACAAATAAAATAAATTTGTTTTAATTATTAGACTTAATTGATTAATATAGATTAAAATTGGCTTATAGCAATCCATGGTGAATTCAGAATCTTTATGCAACATTTCAGTTCAGTAGTTCAGATGTGATGATGCGTCAATTGTGTATTTCGTATACACTACATGCATAAGACCTGTCAAATCAAGTGTATATTACATTCAAAGTTCTAAAAGCTGAGAACTAAGAAGACGGTAATAACAGAAAAAATATTAAATTCTTATTAGTTCTCAGCTTTTAGAACTTAATAGAAGACGGTAATAACAGAAAAAATATTATTAATATAGGATTTCTTCCTATATTTTTTCTGTTATTACCGTCTTCTTACTTCTTAGTTCTCAGCTTTTAGAACTTTGAATGTAATATACACTTGATTTGACAGTTTTTGAATATTTAATCTTCTGACAGATGTTAAGATTGAGAAGTGAGAATGAGTTATTACATAATCAAAAATGTTCACCCCATCTATTATTGATGCCTCGTTTTTCCTTCTAATCAAATCTTGGAACTTTCCATGGAGACATCCAATGCTTGAAGGGTTTCTTTGAATACTTGCAAGAACTGTATTTTCTTTGTTTGTTGTTGGTGATAACTGGATGTAGATCAATTTTATTGCTGTTTAGCCAGCTTTTCATTCCAAGTTCTGAACTAGCCTCTTATTGCAGTAAATTTCGAATTAGAGTTTGAAATATATTCTATCCTCTATCTTAGCGTGCTACTACAATTCGGAAGTTACGTCAGAGTATGGATTCCAAAATTTTGTTAAACTGAATTCTTGAAGGGTTTTTCTCAGGAAGTTTTCTTGAAGAAAACTTCAAACTCAGCTGTGAAAATGTACACTTGGCTCGCTTGTCGGTGTCAGTAGCCTAGCTTTTCGTTCCAAGTTCTGAACTTAGCCTTCAAAATTTTGATTGTGAAACACAGTGTCGGTGCTTGACTGCTGGTGCATATCCTTCTCTCTCACTCCCTCACCCTCACATCGTCTCTCTCACTCCCTCTTGCATGCAGGGCTGCCAACTGTGCGTGACACTATTCTCCTTCTAGCTCTGTGCGTGTGGCACACCTGTTTCACTCTTTATCATGGGCTAAATACAGTACACTAACATCTACATGTATAGAATACTGTATTTAGCATCCTGTCGTACAACTGAGTGGGAGAACCCTTCAACTGATATTCGTGACAGGCTTGATAAGCGTGCTAGGGTGAGCTATATCTATATTTCATAGATTACATAGTTTCGTATAGATATACTTGGCCAATAGAGTCCCCCAATGGCAATAACTACTCGTACATAATATATGTACAGAAAATGATATACATTTACTCCCTCATGACAATAAACATGAATAGATACAGGTTGCTACTATCCAACCTAGGGCTTACATCTGAAAACTTATCTTATAACTATGATGTTTGTGTAATATACCACCTACTTAATAAAGGGTAGTTGTACTCTTATGCTACCAATGGGAAACCAAATACAAATATTTTTTTGAAAAAATTATGATTCCAACTGTATCAATCTCAATATTAATTTGTTCATTTCCAAGCTCGAGCTTGCTCTTCCAGGAAAGTAGTTCCCGATGTTATATTTTTTAGAATAATTTCATTATTGCAGTGTATATTGTATAAAATATAGTTTATTGAGTGAGTTCTTTTGTAATTTATGACGAATATAATAAGTAAATAAAAGTAGTTTGAGTTGGAAGATAAATTTAAAGCGAAATGGTTTTTATGAAAATTGTGTGGTAATTCTGTACATAATTGATTAATTGAATAATTAGATTGACTGGGGGATGATTCCTAATTGCTGTAGATGAATATCATTAAAGTAATACTGAATACTGTTCTCTAACATTAATTCTTAGAGAATAGAATGCAATTGGCAATTTAATTAGATTTCGACGCTCCAGTATCTATTTTGAACCGATCTCATGTCCATTTTTTCTTCAGGATAGCCTAAATGAAGCTCATACATGATAAGTGAAATTCATTCATCAAACGCATTGACATTGCTTAAATTGTCCCGCTCTCTGGCAACTACGCAAAGGCAACTCTCTGGCAACCCGCTACTCTGGCAAAGTAATAACTTTATTACTCTCTCCGATAACCATATTCGTTATTATGGACATTCATATTCCATCAGCCCAAATTCCTTTGAATCCGAATCTAGACATCATACTACAGAGACCTTTGTTGTTTGAGGTGTCATTACACATCATATGTTTACCTATATTATATAAAATCAAATCATAGATATCAATACATCTTTTTATCAAAGGTATG